>NC_134356.1:684113792-684153792 GCF_048569485.1 Anomaloglossus baeobatrachus
TTTCTTAGGAATAATTCTTTTTTTCAAGTGCATTTACAAGGATCAGTCTGAGTTCATCATAGGGAACCATTGGATTAGATGGGAGTAGGGAGTAGGTGTCCTTCTGGCGGAGCTGTCTAAAGACCTCTCTCATACATAGTAGCATACATTACATAGTACCATAGTTTCTAAGGCTGAAGGAAGAAGCCAGAATAGAAGCCAGTTTTCTTAATAGGAAAAAATTTCCCGACTCCTAAGCTGGGTCACCTGTAATATTATGCTATTCATAACCTTCTTTACTGTTGCTATCAAGAAAAGCGTCCATTCCTCTCTTAAATTCATTCAGTGAGTTGGCCATCACCACTTCCTCAGGAAGAGAGTTCCAGAGCCTCACTGCTCTTACCGTGAAGAACCCTCTTCTATGCTGGTGCAGAAATTTTCTTTCCTCCAAACGAAGAGAATGTCCCCTTGTTCTTGTCATAGTCCTTGGTACAAAGAGATGATGGGAGAGATCTCTGTACTGCCCTCTGATATACTTGTACATATTTATTAGGTCTCGCCTAAGTCTTCTGTTTTCTAGAGTAAATAGGCCTAATTTTGATAACCTTTCTGGGTATTGTAGTGCACCCACTCCATTTTTTATTTTAGTTGCCCGCCTCAACCCTTTCTAGCTTGGTAATGTCTTTCTTGAGCACCGGCGCCCAAAACTGCACACAATCCTCCAAGTGTGGTCTGACGAGTGATTTGTACAGAGGGAGAATGAGGTTTTCATCTCGTGCCCCCAGACCTCTTCTAATGCATCCCCATCACCCAATTTGCTTTGGTGGCTGCTGCCTGACACTGGGCACTCCAATTTAGCTTCTTATTGACTAAGATGCCAAAGTCTTTTTCCATGTCTGATTTCCCCAGCGGTTTCCCATTTAGTAGGTAATCGTAGCATCTGTTTCTCCTTCCCATGTGCATAACCTTACACTTATCTGTGTTAAACCTAATTTGACATTTTTCAGCCCAATTCTCCAATTTACTCAAATCCATCTGTAGTTGCAAACTGTCCTCCTTTGTGTTAACTACCTTACATAGTTTTCTATCATCTGCAAATACTGATATTTTACTCTGTAAGCCATCCACCAGATCATTAAGAAATATATTAAATAGTAGAGGGCCCAATACAGACCCCTGTGGCACCCAACTAGTAACCCTGGCCCAATCTGAGAAAGCACCATTAATAACCACTCTTTGTTTTCTATCACTAAGCAGCTACCTACCCATCTACACACATTGTCCCCGAGCCCAGGCTTTCTCATTTTACTTACCTATCTTTTATGTGGGACAGAAGTGGAGATAAATGACATCCAATGATTCTCCTCAGTCCATGTGAGAGCTTACATCCTCGTAGAAGCTGATCAGGGTAGTTTGACAGGAGCGATCCAGGGTATTGATGTAGTACCACCAAGAATGAGGAGGAGATTGGGATAGGAATATACTGAGACAGGAAACAAAGTGGATATTTTGGCTGAAAACTGTAAAACCCTTGGGCCTGAATGAAACTCTCCTTTGCACCCTTTGTGTAGTCTCGAGGTAGATTCTGTTAGGAGGGATATTCGACGGCCGAGTGGGGGCACCATCCACCGTCCTTTTTAGGGTGCCGACCCCCACATGATAGGTAGGGTAACTGTTTTGAGTGCTAGGGGTTAGGATATAGGTTGGTGATGGTCTTTTCTGTTTCTAATATGGGCCCTGTAGTATATCCATTTTGTTTCCTATAAGAGAACGTTCCCCTAAATAAAGTATAGGTAGTCTGACACAAACTGTGTTCAGTGATTCTGGTGGGATTTGTCTTTTGGTGGGACTCCCCCCTTTCCTTTTGTATGTATGCCTATTGCATGTCTATTGTTCCTGTTGGGAAAATGCACCTGCATATTCCCATCTGGATTATTGCTTATGTTTGCAGATTCCGGCACGTTGGCAATGCTTTCATGGGGCGATCCTTGGGGAATCTTCCCCCTGTTCATGTACATCAAATACCACTCTGCTGGGGTTTTTTTTTTTTTTTTTAACCTGTATGTTGTGGCTATGATGTATATGGGAACGCTGTTACGATTCTGCGCTTGCGCAGAACGGTTCGTTCCATAATGCCCCTACATGACGTGTGCGCTTTAGCGGTGGGCGTGCCTGGAAGAGGGGCGCGTTATCGATGGGCGGATATGACGTCACACGCCATCGCGGCGGTTTCAAGGCAGTGAATGGTGGCACGGCTGTGCAGCATAAGGCGCGCCTGATGTCGGGATCACAGTGAGTATACTGCCTTTGGGGTTACTGTCCGCGGTTAACTTCCTTAGGCCGGAGTCACACTTGAGCGTATCTCGTGCGAGTCTCGCATCGCATCACCTGGCACGGCCGCACTCTCCTGACAGGAGTGGATCGCCTGCATGTATTTCTATGCAGCTGAGATGCTCCTGTCCGGAGAGCATCAGGCCGAACCGGGTGATGCGATGCGAGACTCGCACGAGATACGCGCAAGTGTGACTCCGGCCTTATATATTGGTGACTTAAGATGCTTTTTAATATTTTCAGCGGCATGTGTCGGTCCATATTGGGACAGTAAATGTTCAGACACTGTATCGCTCTCCTGATGATGAGGAAACTCGTTGAGTGGAGCCCTGAAATGATGAATTTTTCAGCTGATATTGGATCCTGCAGCAATACCTGGAGGACCGGGGGTGGGGGGGGGGGGATCTACTAAATGTCTGTCTGACCGATTAAAAGGAACATTAGACCATATCTACAGGAGACTGGTGAGACGGTTCCTTTTTTTGATGACCCCTACTATCATCGCCACTTTTCAATAAGCAGTATATCATCATAGAGGTTATTGAACCGTATTATCATCGCTGCTTTCCTTAAGTGGTGTATTGTGGCCTTTAAAACCTATAGGGTATATACAGGGCATTACACCATTATACATGTGGCACGTGCTGTGCAATGGTTTTGTATGTTGTGAGATTTTAAATATCTATAAAGTTAATTTTTAGGCGTCTTTTTTTTTAGCTGGATACTTGGCTATATTCACATTTACCTGTATACCAGATCCAGTAGATGATAAATCCATGTTGATATAGAGTTAAACATTTATTAACATTGAGATATCCCATAATAGTGTCCCTTTAAAAACCCTTCAAACATTTTACCCACAACATATGTTCAGCTTATCGGCCTATAGTTTCCAGGTGTACTTTTACACCCCTTTTTGAATATTGGTACCACATTTGCCGCCAATCCAGTGGAACAGACCCAGTTTCTATTGAGTCTTTAAATATAAGGAATAGAGGCCTGTCTATCACATTACTTAACTCCCTTAATACCCGAGGGTGAATGCCATCAGGGCCTGGTGATTGGTCAATGTTAATGTTACATAGTGTGTTCTGCACTTCTTCCTGGGTTAGGCAGGTCATGGGGCTTAATGGGGCGTTTACATGATCACTCTGCATTTCCCCGGATCATTCTTTTCCTGTGTGAATGTCGCGGGCGGAGGAGGTGCGCTGCGCTCACCCACTGCTCGGGTCCGGCTGCTGCTCGGTGGTGGCACGAGCGGTGGGCCGGATTCCGGGGACTCGAACGGCGTTCCTCGCCTGTGAGTGAAAAGGGGGAATGATTATGGGGATTGGATATTGTCCGTGACGCCACCCACGGTTGTGGTGAGGCTGTGACACCACTGCTGCTCTGGAAGGGGATCCTGGGAGCGATGACAGGGAGCAGCTTGGATGTTGGTTCTCCCCTCCGTGGGTAGGGGGTTGGTTGTCCCGGGGCCCGGTGATGGGTAGGGATGGATGGCAGGCGGATTACCGGGCCTGGTGAGGTGCAGGGTCGCGGGGGCAGCGCTGTGCCGCACGGCAACTCCAGTCTGCTCACTTGCCACTTTCCTTCCTCTCACTTTCACCTCTCCAACTCAAGTGTCTGTTTTCCTGCCTCCAGGACTGTGAACTCCTCGGTGGGCGGAGACCAACCGCCTGGCTCCACCCCCTGGTGTGGACATCAGCCCCTGGAGGCAGGCAACAAGGGTTTTGTCTGACTTTGGTGTGCCTGACCGGGAGTGTGGGGTGTGTTGGTGTTGTTCTCTGTGGCCACTGGCTTGTCCAGGGCGCCACATGAACACAGTTGAGATAAAAGTATTTAAAATATTTGCTTTTCCCACATCACTCTATGATTTTACTCTCCTTGTTTTTTAAAGGGCCGGCACAATCAATTTTAATAAATTTACTGTTTATATAAGTAAAAAAAAATAGTTTGGGATTTGTTTTGCTTTCCTTAGCAATGAGTCTGTTTCCACTTTTGCTAAATGTATTTGTTTTTTACACATTTTTATTTTTTTCTCTATCTTTTTAATGCTTCTTCGCTGTTTTCTTGTTTTAGCTTCTTAAATGCCTTATTTATTGCCCCTTTTACATCCTTATTTAGCCACATTGGTTTTCTCCTGTTCCTATTTCTGTATGGTATGGCTAACTCGCAGTTGGGCCAGAGGGGCGGTCCCTCTAGTTGGGCCAGAGGGGCGGTCCCTGCAGTTGGGCCAGAGGGGCGGTCCCTCTAGTTGGGCCAGAGGGGCGGTCCCTCTAGTTGGGCCAGAGGGGCGGTCCCTCTAGTTGGGCCAGAGGGGTGGTCCCTCTAGTTGGGCCAGAGGGGCGGTCCCTCTAGTTGGGCCAGAGGGGCGGTCCCTCTAGTTGGGCCAGAGGGGCGGTCCCTCTAGTTGGGCCAGAGGGGCGGTCCCTCTAGTTGGGCCAGAGGGGCGGTCCCTCTAGTTGGGCCAGAGGGGCGGTCCCTCTAGTTGGGCCAGAGGGGCGGTCCCTCTAGTTGGGCCAGAGGGGCGGTCCCTCTAGTTGGGCCAGAGGGGCGGTCCCTCTAGTTGGGCCAGGCACAAGTTGCGACAGATAATTATCCTTTTGGATATCTTCTCTTAGTCTGGGCTTTAAACTGGGCTTTATATATAGACAGACTCCACCCCATTTCCTTTTTTTACGATCCCTCCTAAACCACTCATATCCTTGCAGGTTAGCCGCCCAGTCATAGCTGTCATCTAACCATGTCTGTTATTCCTACCATGTCGTATTTTTTTCCTCATACATTACCAGTTCCAGGTCTTAAATCTTATTGGTCAGGCTTTCTGCATTGGGCAGCATGCAGGAAAGAAGTTTTGCTCCCCTTTTCTTAGCTTCCTTCTGATTACCCTGTCTTGGGTCCTCTTTACGGCATCTAGTATCCTTGATTAGTTTGTCCTTCTGCTGCATGTTCTTGTCTGCTGTTTTTTCTCCCATCCCCTCTTTTAGTTTAAAGCCCTCCTGATGAGTGTGGCAAGTCTTCTGGTGAACGGGTTTCCCAGGTTTTGTGAGGTGTAACCCGTCTCTAGTGAGGAGTAAATTGTAGAAGTAATTCACTCCGTGGTCCAAGAAGCCAAATCCTTGCTGCCTGCACCGCAGTCTTAGTCAGTTGTTCACCTCTAGTATCTTATGCCATCTTCTGATGCCATGACCATCGACTGGGAGGATTGATGAGAAAACAACCTGTACGTTCCGTTCCTTTATTTTCTTCCCCCTGAACTTCAAAATTTTGACAGTTGGTAGGTCGTTTCTTGCCGTGTTGTTTATGCCTACATGTGAAAGAGAAAAGAGAGGAGGGCGCTCCTGTGTGCAAATGTTTTAAATTTTACGATAAATTGGTTACACTCACCTATGAGTGTTGTACTGCAGGTACAACACTGTCGATTAGCGCTGACAGGGGTATCTGGGTTACCCCGTTGGTTGCCATCATGGATCATATGGAGATGATCCCGCAGCAGCTTCTGATCCTGCCGCTGCTGATGCTTGGAGCTCGTGCAGCCCTCCTGTTCAGGTCGGCGTCTCAGTGTTCCTGGACTAGGTAGGAGGAACCCTGTTCCCACCGGTTTCGGTGTCAGGCCAATCTGGTGTTACACGTCAGTGTAATTGAAAATCCTACTGCTGGAGCTGCGGCACCCCGTGGACTCCTGAAGAAGTAAATTGTCAAGGAAAATTAAAGAAAATCAAAAAACCACCGTGGTTTGATTTTTTTTTTTTTTTTTTTCTTAATTTATGCCTACATGTATCAGTAGGAATGGGTAGTCGTCCTTGGATCTGAGGATAGTTGGTATCCTGTTGGCCATGTCCTTGATTTTTGCTCCCGGTAGGCAGCATACTTCTCGTGCGGTTATGTCCGGCCTGCAGATAGTTGCCTCCATGCCTCTTTGTAGTGAGTCGCCCATAACTACCACTCTTCTTTCTGGACGCACTGCTTGTTGCTCCTGAGTGCTTTTGAGTGTCTTTTGTTTCCACTTTTGTGTGTAACTTCTTTTGTTGATAGTGTCTTCTCTTGTAGACGGTATCATCCTGAGCTGTGCCATTTTCGTTCTCCAGCATGAGGGCTTCATATTGGTTGCTAAGCTGTATGGGTGGTGTCGACTACTTGATCCGCTGGCTTCTTTTGGTCACATGTGTCCACTTTTCTGCCTCTGTATGTGTCCTGAAGATTTTCTCACTTTCCGTATCCTGAATGGTTTCTTCTGCTTCGTCCAAGAAGTCCTCGTGTTCTTTTATCCGCTTCAACGTTGCTATTCTTTCTTCCAGACCCTGCAGCTTTTCCTCTAAGAGGGCAACAAGTTTGGACTTTTGACAGATGAAGTTGGCTTTTTCATGCGACAGATCCGTAAACGTGTAGCATGTGTTGCAAGTGACCTTGTACATTTTCTTGTCTTCCATATTGCTGATGCAGTGTATGATGGGCGTAAAAAACAGCTATATTTTGTGATGTCCTCAAACAAGAGACCCGGCAAGTCCCAGCAATCGATCAGCTCAAGGCGACTCTTCTCTTCCCAATTCTCTCCAATCCCAACTGGCCAGATGATCACATTTCCCCCCTTGTCAGCTGGTGTTATAATTGCATTATCCTTGACACAAGGAGGACGGGCACCACCCACTGGGATCTCCTGGTATACTGGACAAGGTAAGAATTCAAGGAGAAAGTATACCAAAAAAAGGGATCACCAGACAATAGTATAAGCAAAATACAAAATACAAAATCTTTATTTATAAAGCACAGAGCACATGAAAACACACCAGATGCATAAGTAGGACACACAAAATTTCTTTAAAAACACTAAAATACGTCGACTGACGTGAAAAACGAAGACAGAGCCCTCAAATAGTATGACAAGTGATAATTATATGAAAACCCTCTGCGACAGAAGATAATGGATAACAGTACTTAATCAAGGTAGCAAAAAGAAGGCCATAAGACAATAGGCAGATAAATACAGATACATAGATTTCCACAGAAGGCACAATAAATGGTGCCAAATTCGTAGGTGTATATACAATTTTAAGCTATTTGTAGTATAATAGCTACATACAGATTTGGCAGAATGATGTTCACAACAGTTCCTTAGATAAAGAATAAATGCACTCTCGCCTAAATAGTCTATGGATATACAGATTGCCGCGTTTGTCCCATCGGTGTGAGATCACAGGGGAAACCACCCAGGTTGAGCTGTATGTCACAGTTGTGTTACGTTAAAGACACATTATCTTAACAGACTGGTATACAGTGATGGAAGTTGAAACACAAGGTACCAAAAAAGGGAGAGATCTATACTATGGCAACATTATATAAAACCCCTCAGAGCCACAGGTATAACCATACCGCTGAAATCAATATTGTAGGTGGTATAATAGGGCAGGCTAGGTAGTACACGTCCTAATAGACTTTCAAGGGCTAGTAAAAACTAGTTTAGGCAGATATCGAAATGGTGCAGGAACTAGGGCACCATAATTCTGGTAGCACTAGAGGTATAAATGTTAAATAGACAATCTAGATTTTTTTTCCTTTTCTTTCCCCTAGGGAAAGTGTGGAAGGTATCAATACAATTACACAGCCTAACGAGGATGCAGAAGATACTAGTAAATAAGCAATTTAGGTTTCTTTCCCTTTTCTGGGAAAAGAGTATCAATGCAGTTACCCGGCCTAATGAAAAACGCAGAGAGGGAGGGCTCCGGCGTGGTTACCCCTAACCCACGCGTATCGCCACTTGAAAAAGTGGCTTCCTCAGGGCAAAGAAGGGGGGCGACGCAGAATCAAATGTGTGCCCTATTTATTTATTTGCAAATCGCTTACCTGTGAACAGGTGTGCAGCGTGGAGTGCGGTGCAGCGTGGAGCGCGGTAGTAGTGATGGCGGCCGCCATCTTAGTTGAATCACATGATTCAAGCATATCGCGATGCCCCCAATTTCTATTTGTAATGCGCATGCGCGAGAGAAAAATCCGCATCAAGTGTAGCCATCAGCGCGCATGCGTTACGATCATAGCGCTAAGAGCCATTCAGAGAAGAACAGCCAGCCATGATTATAGAATTGATTACGCAAACGGCGCAACATAATGCAAAACAGAATTTCCAGCGCGCTTGTGCAATAGTTATCTGGGACTTATGGATGTGAGGGGAGGATAATAAATGCACATATTAGAGCGAAGGATTATGCTTGCGTAACAGGCATGTCACTATAAAAAAGTGGGGGAAGATAAATTGAAAACTTCCATCAAAAGGCAGCTTGTGTTATAACATAAATGCAGACGCATTGTATCGCGATACATTATACCCATGCATGCGCAATATGGACGCGAGGATAATAGAACAAATGCACATATTAGGGTAAAAGGTTATGCTTGCGTCGCAAGCATGTCCCTATGTAACAGTGAGGGAAGATTAATTGAAACCTTCCATCAAGAGGTGGCTTATGTTATAACAAGTGCAAACACATTAAATCGCAATACATTATACCCATGCATGCCCAGTAATGAAACCAATCAAAAAAGCTTAAACCTTGCTGGTTATGGGGTATGAGGCTTAAACCACTGTACTGGCACGGGCGCAGTAAACTGGGTAATAGATTGTACAAGCCAAGATCGTAATAAAAGAAAAACCTATACAGAAGGTTCAGGTTACTCAAAAAATATATATAGCAAGGATACAGGGCCTAGGATGTTACAATAGTAGGGCAGAAGAATGCAGACCAACGAAAGTGAGGAAACAGACTTATTATATTCGGTTTCGCAGGTGGTTTGCGTGAACATAGAGAGAAGGGACATTTGGATTCATGGGATATGAGATTAAACATAGGGCCCCATGGAACCCTATCGGGAGGCAGGTACAAAGTTCAATATAGAAATAACCATCGCCTTCCATCATCTCGATTATAAATCCAATGAGGATGTAAGACGTCCCACGGTGCCATCTGCATAACCTGTAGTGTCAAAATATCCACAGGGATGCCCACACCACTAGTTTCACAGGTTGTAGTAGGAATGCACACTTAGAAGTGTGTGTGCAAACCAAATAAGAAAACCTGATTCCACAAAACCCTGAAATGATTCTAATAATGGAGTCCGTTGTTTCCAGATGGTCATGATTTGACGAAGAAAGGAAAGGATTGGCTGAAATTTATAGCACAGTGGGCCTGCATGACCAACCAGGAATGAGGTCAGTCAATTCTTTCATATACGTATATAGCCGATAGACATCAAGGGCCTCATCGTTCATAGGGGTCTGTGAAGCCTCCAGTGAGGGTCAATCCACATAGTGGTGTTAAGTTCTTACAAGCTAGAGTTGAAAGGCTATAAGGAAGAGAAAAGAAAGGGAAATAGAGAATGCAGGGAAAATTTCACATCGTGTTATAGAACCCCGTATAGAGGAGTTCTTCATTAAGGCCAAATGGAGCCATACTCTTTAGATTATAGATCCACTTTGATTCTTTCTGGAATAATGTCTTCACACAGTCCCCTCCCCTGATGTTCCGTTGGACAGAATCCACTACTAGGACCTTAAGGTCCGAAACACGGCCCCCATGTTGGCTATGGAAATGTGAGGCTACTGAAGTCAGGGTTTTGCCTTTTTTCAGATCTGCTTCAGCGGTGTTAATGGTGGAAAGGTGCTGCTGAATTCTTCTCCTGACCTGCGTGGTTTGACCCACATACAGCTTCGGACATCCACAGATGAGCACATATATAATGTCTCTAGAGCGGCAGTTATGATATGCTTGTGAGGTGTCTGGGAAAGATGGGCAGAGACAATCGTTCAGCAGCAACCATAAAAGGGCAATGACAGTGCAAGATCCGCAAGGGAAAGTGCCTTTGAGTCTGATGCCAGTGCCCAAATTGCAGACAGGTCTTCTAAAGTGGCTACTAGATAGAAAGCCACCCAAGTTTTGTGCCCTTCTGGCCACCAGTCTAGGTTTGGCATCCACAAACTGGGACAGTTTCCTGTCACTGCACAAAATATCCCAATTATTCTGAAGTCCTGCCACTGGTTGTTAAAGGGAGTTATCATACTCACTGTGGCGGTCTTATGTCGATTCCGTGGTTGCAGAAGAGACTCTCGTGGAAGATTTTGACAAACTTGTAGGGCATTAGAGACCGTTTTCTTCGGATAACCCCTCTTCTGGAGCCTGTTGGATAAGTCGGAGGCATGCATGTTAAAATCTGTTATTGCTAGTTTCTTCTCACCCTCATAAACTGTCCCTTTTGGTATTGCATCCTTTACATGTGTGGGGTGGAAGCTACTGTAGTGGAGCAAACTGTTGCTGGCGGTTGGTTTACGGTAGAGGGTGGTACTGATAGTTTTGTCCTCCCGATGTAATTTTAGGTCCAGAAATTATACTGACTCTGCAGAGATGGTTGAGGTCCGTTTGATATTAAAATCGTTTAAATTCAAGGCAGATAAAATCTTTGCATTCTTCAATTGAGCCGGACCACAGGAGGAGCACATCATCAATATATCTAAACCATTGAACCGCATGAGCCTCTGATACATAAACGCAATTCTCTTCCCACAACCCTAAAAAGATGTTTGCATATGGTGGCGCACAACAAGCTCCCATCGCGGTACCGGACATCTGGCGGTAATATGTCCTGTCGAAAATGAAATAGTTCCTGTCCAGTACCATGAAGAGAAGGTCCAAAATGAAGGAGTCATGTCGCCTATTACCCGTTGTTCTCCAATCTAAGAAGAATGACACTGCACGAGAACCCATGGTATGACTAGTGGAAGTATATAGGGACTCCACATCAAGAGTGACCAACAGCGTGTCCAATCGCAGCACTAAATTGGTCAATTGCTCGATCAAATGTGTGGAGTCCCTAACATAGGAGGGCAGAGACTGGGCTAAAGGCTGTAAGTAGAAGTCCAGATAAATACAGGGTCTCTCAAAGAGACCCCCAATCCCGGAGACAATAGGTCTTCCAGGTGGTTCAGGTTGGCCTTTATGTATTTTTGGCAACATATAAAACGTAGGTGTCACTGGGTGCCTAGTTGTCAAAAAATCCTTCTCCTTCAGCGTGATAATGTCAAGGCTGTGAGCTGTGTAAATGAGTCTATCCAGACCCTTTTTAAAAGTCGTGGTCGGGTCTGAGGGTAGTGCTACATAGCATTCTCTATTGGAGAGTTGGCGTTTAGCCTCTCTCATATACATCTCCACAGGCCACAGCACCACATTACCCCCCTTATCTGCCTCCTTAATCAGGAAATTCTGGTTGTTTTTAAGGTTTGTCAAGGTATTTCTTTCCTCCCGGGTCAAATTATTGGCCCTGTTATCTAATTTGAGTTTTTCGATGTCATTGCAGACCTTATTAAAAAAGATATTGATAGCGGGGCAGAGTGCAAAAGGGGGAGTAGCCTGAGAAAGAAGTCGGCCAGTAAATGGGACCTTCTTACCTGGATCTCTTTCACTTTCCTCCAAGAGGCATGGAAGGTCATCAAAGACCTGTCTATCTTCTGGTGGCAGGGTGTTAATCAAGTCCGGTCGATTATATAAAAATTTGAACATAAGTTGCCTACAAAAGAGAGAGGTCTTTAGTGACAGTGAATTTATTTAATCGATTCATTGGAGCGAATGATAAGCCTTTGGAAAGTAGTGAGATTTCAGCTTCTGTAAGGATGTAATTAGAAAGGTTTATTACCTGTAAATTCACATTGTCCATTGCTACCAGTTGCGCCTCCTGCTCCTCATTTCCCTCTGTGTGGGTGATTGCCAAAGTTGCTTCCTCCGGCCTTTTTTCCTTGGTTGTAAATTTGCGGCGGCCCCTCCTGGTGCGCCTTCCTGGTCGCTTATGTCGCTTGATAAAAAATCACTGGAAGAAGGTTCAGAGATTGCCTGTACCAATGTGGGTTCCCTATTCACTGCTCTCCGTTTGTTACCCCGATGGGTCCATCTATAAGCCCTATTTTCCGCATAATCATTTTTATCGCGTTGAAATTTGTTTCTTGCCCTTAATCCCGTCCCTTTCAAAAGTATCCAGAATATTTTTTAGTCTATTCTGGAAAGGGGTGACCATTGTAGGAACATCCAGTTGTAAAAGTATATGTTCCTTCTTTTTAATCTCTTCTTTCAGTTGGACTAGTAATGACCGGTTATGCTCAATGAGCATGTCCAACAATATAACTGAACAGGCCTGCAACCCTTGTTCCCAGGTGGTCTTAAACTGAATGTCAGTTTCCCAAGCCGGGAAAATCTGAACACTAAGACCCCTAGGGGTGATCCTGAGCTTTTTGTATTCCTCCAATGTTCTCACATTCCACCAAACTCTCACTACTTTCTTGTGTAGATCAATAAGATTTTGCATAAGTCGTTGGTTTTCATCATTACATTATCCAAATTTCTTAGCTCCATAAGGGCCTGTCTTTGTTCTCATGTTAGATTATTATTTCTATCCCTCTCAACTTTTTTATATCCTGTTACTAATTTTGTAAATATTTCTACAGATGGACAAACTACCAAAGGGGGAAAGGTGGTGGATCTGGGGTTGACTGATGTAGGAAAATGACCTGATGGTCTGGTTTCAGACTCTAGCTCCAGATCCTCCAATGCCTGTAACGCTTCTTGTTCACTTGTAGAATTTAAACTAGGAACTGCTGAGGATCTGGAATGGAGTTTCTTCAAAACCAGTTTTCGGGCAAAGAGGTGAAGATCTTTTAAGGCTGTAAAAAAAAAATATAATAAAAATTACGAAATTTTGGCATAAAGGTTAGACCCAGACTCAACACTTCCCGTTGTGTGTCAGTGACTGCTAATGTGGGAAGATTAATCCCCTCCAATCTGTGCTGTTTAGAGGCATGGGGAGGGGTGTGATTTTTCTTTTGGTGTTGGGCTGATTTTCTTTTGAAAAAAGGATGTCCAGTATATTGTCTTTTATCCAAATGGGTGGAGATTGTTGTTCCCACAGAACTTGAGTCCTCAATCGAGGATGGAGATGAAAACAACCCAGATCGATTTTGAAGAGGTGTGGTTTTTTTCCTTTTATATGACTTCCATCTATACACCTGCGGCATATCCCGTTGGTGTTTTTGTTGCCACAATACCCTTTTCCCATTTTTGATAGTCTATATCCAAGTCAACCTTCATCTTGTCGATGAACTCGGGTGTACAGGACTTGTAAATCTCTCGTATTTTTTCAATCCCAGAATCAATGCTCTTCTGTGTCTTCTCATTTGATTTAATTAATAATTTCATAAAACTCCTAGAGCATGTGTAGGCGGCTTCCTCCCATTCATCACGCAGGGATGATTCAGTAATTTCAAAGGAGGGGGAAGACCTGGATACGTAAGCCTCTTGGTATTAGCGTCTTTGGGGTATACTTCTCTTGGAACGCTTTATTCCACCAGATACGTGTTCGTTTATTCAACATTTTGTATTCATTGAACAAATCAATATTTTCCTTGTCTCCAGTATTTAAAATCACATTGGAGTCCTCACCAAATAGTTAAGTTGACTGAGCCTCGCTTTTTCACGGGCCCAAAAATCCATTCCATCAGATAAATTAGCTGTGAAAACACAAAGTAGTTAGCAAAAACAATATCTGAAACCCTTTTAGGCACTGTCCAGGTGATCTCAAACACCCGGGGACTAGGATAAATAGACACCAATATGTCTGTGAAAAGTTCCCATGCATGCATTAGACCTATATATGTGTGATACCATAGATATCACCAAGGTTTTAGACAAAATAGTATGCACAAGACAGAAAAATACAAAACAATACAATTAAAAAGTGCATAGTGCAGGACTCAGAATAGTAGCTAAAGTGCCAGAGTATTAAAGTACATAGGGAGAGTGAGTTAACTACACCAGATTGTATACACAGACATTATTAATCCAGCGGGGATAACATAGTTCACATTAACATAGAGCACAAGTGTAGAGTCATCAAATACACTCACTCATAACCAAATGGACCACTGACACCAGCAACTCTCTACGCGCGTTTCGCATGGACTTCCTCAGAAGTGAGGAGGGTCTCACTAAGCTATGTCCTAAGGATCTTATACCATCATATCATGACGTCCACAGCTGGCCCTTTAACGCTAGAACTACTGAGGTAGTCATTTTGACTACTTCGCACTATGTAGTTCTATTAGGTGTCACGAGTCCAGTAGTTCTAGTGTTAATTAGTAACACATGCGCAGTGCTGTCTCCTGGGTCAGGTGCAGGGCACTTCGGCAGTCAGAGCCGTCCGAGTGAGGGAATTCCCTCATGACGTCAATATAACTCGGTGCTCCGTATACTGAGAGCGTCAGCGCTGCCCACCTGTCCGGACCCACTGCGCATGCGTCTGTATACCGCCATGCTGGAGAGCAAAACACTCTGCAGATGGAAGACTCCATATTACCAAGGACCACAGAGAGAACAGCAGAGACTAGATACAGTTAGGTCCAGAAATATTTGGACAGTGACACAATTTTCGCGAGTTGGGCTCTGCATGCCACCACATTGGATTTGAAATGAAACCTCTACAACAGAATTCAAGTGCAGATTGTAACGTTTAATTTGAAGGTTTGAACAAAAATATCTGATAGAAATTGTAGGAATTGTACACATTTCTTTACAAACACTGCATATTTTAGGAGGCTAAAAGTAATTGGACAAATAAACCAAACCCAAACAAAATATTTTTATTTTCAATATTTTGTTGCGAATCCTTTGGAGGCAATCACTGCCTTAAGTCTGGAACCCATGGACATCACCAAACGCTGGGTTTCCTCCTTCTTAATGCTTTGCCAGGCCTTTACAGCCGCAGCCTTCAGGTCTTGCTTGTTTGTGGGTCTTTCCGTCTTACGTCTGGATTTGAGCAAGTGAAATGCATGCTCAATTGGGTTAAGATCTGGTGATTGACTTATAGGAATAACGTTTGGAACACCATTCTAAGTCCGAACTGGGTGCAAAAACCTAAAAAACATCACTATGGGGAGATAAGGTATGGACACCAGTGACTATGTAAGGGGAATACATGAAATAGCAGAAACTGCTGTGTGAATACTGACTTGAAAAATCCAATAGCTATATGCAAGAGTGAATATGTGAAACATGGAATCTGCATTACTGCCATGAACATATGAATCAAGAGAAATTTAGCTACTGAATTGATCAATGCAATAGAGCCCCAACACTACGCCAAAGTATTTCTCTACGTTGGGGTCCCTAGCTTGTCTTTGTCCTCTCATGCAGTTAAAAAACCTACAGTGTATGGGAAGCTGAGACCCAGGCTATTTATGCGTATGATATGGATTGGCAATAGGTGTGGTTGGGGAGGGTTCACAAACGAAAAACTACTAACAATAAGGAATAACGTTATTCCTTAGGCCGGTTTCACACATCCGCTTTTCGCCGGTTTGCCGGATCCGGCGCTCTCCCGTACAGACAATACAGTACAGTGACAGCGCTGTAACTTCCGGGTCACATGCGCCGGTCACATGACAACACGTGACCGGCGCTTGTTGCGCTGTCACTGTACTGTAGTCACTGGATGGGAGAGCGCCGTATCCGGCAAACCGGCGAAAATCCGGATGTGTGAAACCGGCCTTATTGTTAGTAGTTTTTCGTTTGTGAACCCTCCCCAACCACACCTATTGCCAATCCATATCATACGCATAAATAGCCTGGGTCTCAGCTTCCCATACACGGTAAGTTTTTTTAACTGCATGAGAGGACACACACAAGCTAGGGACCCCAACGTAGAGAAATACTTTGGCGTAGTGTTGGGGTCTATTGCATTGATCAATTCAGTATCTAAATTTCTCTTGATTCATATGTTCATGGCAGTAATGCAGATTCCATTTTTCACATATTCACTCTTGCATATAGCTATTGGATTTTTCAAGTCAGTATTCACACAGCAGTTTCTGCTATTTCATGTATTCCCCTTACATAGTCACTGGTGTGCATACCTTATCTCCCCATACTGGTGATTGACTTGGCCATTGCAGAATGTTCCACTTTTTTGCACTCATGAACTTCTGGGTAGCTTTGGCTGTATGCGTGGGGTCATTGTCCATCTGTACTATGAAGCGCCGTCCGATCAACTTTGCGGCATTTGGCTGAATCTGGGCTGAAAGTATATCCCGGTACACTTCAGAATTCATCCGGCTACTCTTGTCTGCTGTTATGTCATCAATAAACACAAGTGACCCAGTGTCATTGAAAGCCATGCATGCCCATGCCATCACGTTGCCTCCACCATGTTTTACAGAGGATGTGGTGTGCCTTGGATCATGTGCCGTTCCCTTTCTTCTCCAAACGTTTTTCTTCCCATCATTCTGGTACAGGTTGATCTTGGTCTCATCTGTCCATAGAATACTTTTCCAGAACTGAGCTGGCTTCATGAGGTGTTTTTCAGCAAATGTAACTCTGGCCTGTCTATTTTTGGAATTGATGAATGGTTTGCATCTAGATGTGAACCCTTTGTATTTACTTTCATGGAGTCTTCTCTTTACTGTTGACTTAGAGACAGATACACCTACTTCACTGAGAGTGTTCTGGACTTCAGTTGCTGTTGTGAACGGGTTCTTCTTCACCAAAGAAAGTATGCGGCGATCATCCACCACTGTTGTCATCCGTGGACGCCCAGGCCTTTTTGAGTTCCCAAGCTCACCAGTCAATTCCTTTTTTCTCAGAATGTACCCGACTGTTGATTTTGCTACTCCAAGCATGTCTATCTCTCTGATGGATTTTTTTCTTTTTTTTCAGCCTCAGGATGTTCTGCTTCACCTCAATTGAGAGTTCCTTAGACCGCATGTTGTCTGGTCACAGCAACAGCTTCCAAATGCAAAACCACACACCTGTAATCAACCCCAGACCTTTTAACTACTTCATTGATTACAGGTTAACGAGGGAGACGCCTTCAGAGTTAATTGCAGCCCTTAGAGTCCCTTGTCCAATTACTTTTGGTCCCTTGAAAAAGAGGAGGCTATGCATTACAGAGCTATGATTCCTAAACCCTTTCTCCGATTTGGATGTGAAAACTCTCATATTGCAGCTGGGAGTGTGCACTTTCAGCCCATATTATATATATTTAATTGTATTTCTGAACATGTTTTTGTAAACAGCTAAAATATCAAAACTTGTGTCACTGTCCAAATATTTCTGGCCCTGACTGTATCATCACAACCC
The DNA here is from genome assembly GCF_048569485.1 of Anomaloglossus baeobatrachus. Lineage (NCBI taxonomy): Eukaryota > Metazoa > Chordata > Amphibia > Anura > Aromobatidae > Anomaloglossus > Anomaloglossus baeobatrachus. The sequence goes on from NC_134356.1 coordinate 684,131,261, forward strand.
TCAAACAGCAAGGTAAATATCAGCTAAATGACTACCTCTAGTGATGTACAGTCTCTGCAGAAGCTCCAGGTAACCAAGCCAATACAGTCACAGGCAGGTGTGCAAACCCAGAAAAAGGTCACACAGTACAGAAATTGTGCACATATGTACAAATACAGGCACTTAATAGGTTTTATATAAAAGACATTTTTAAGTACATAAGAAAGCCTTCCCTGAGACCTCATTAGATATAAAAATAAGCATTCATTATGCATATGATAGAGGATCATGCATATTTTTGCCCCTGGGCCACATGGGTGGGAGATGTTAGCATCATATTTTATATCTCGATTTTTCATTCGCATAGATACCAAACACAACACATCTAGCAGTTTTGGTTTTTTTAGCCAATACCCATTTGTCAGGATACCAGCAATTGCCTAGCAAAGCCAATGAGTGTCCTGCGTTCATCTCTTCACTGTGATTGTGACTATAGGCTTTCCATTTTTCTAGCATGAACATGGCACCTAAAAACTCTTTATAGTTTTTCTACTTAAAAGAACAAAGGAGGTTTTTTTTTGTCTTTATTTCTGTGCACAAATTTGGCTTAAGCTGTTCAATCTCACCCCCCCCCCTCGAGTTGTAAATACCAAAACTCTCAGGCAGATCAGATAAGATAGTCATGGTGATCTGTCCTAGTGCTGGGGTGGGGAGTGGTATAAGGACCTTAACAGTTTAAACATGACACCTCCTCCCCCTTTTTGAGGTAGCATTGGAGATTGATTTACCGATCATCTCCCAAGCCTACCTTGCTGGCATCAAACTGTCAGGACAGCCCATCAGCGTTGCAAAGCTCACTACCCTTGTGTTGAATGGTAAAATCATACTGCTGTAGAGCCAAGCTCCACCGCAGTAGCTTACTATTTTCGCCGGCCACCCGGTGCAGCCAGCTGAGGGTTGTGGTCTGTTACTATGGTGAAGTTGTGCCCATTTAAGTAGGGCTGCAGCTTCAGCAGTGCCCACACTATAGTGAGGCACTCCTTCTCCACAGTGGCGTAGGCCACTTCCCAAGGTAAGAGCTTATGGCTAAAAAACACTACCGGATGCTCTTCTCCCTCCCCATTTACTTGGCTGAGTACTGCACCCACGCCAAATGCACTGGCATCTGTCTGAACTATGAACAGTCGGGTGACGTCTGGGGCTTGTAGGATTGGGAAACTGGTGAGGGCAGCTTTCAACGCTTTAAAGGACTGTTCAGTCATCTGTCCAGATGACTACTTGCGGTACCTTCTTTTTGATGAGGTCAGTCAACGGCTTGGCAAGGGCACTTCCTATACTACCCTGCTGTACCAAAGAAGGCCATCACCTGCTTCTTTGACTTGGGTGTAGACCAGGAGGTGATGGCATAAACCTTCCCTGGCTCTAATTTCAGAGTCCCGCCACCCACTCGGTGTTTCAGGTACTGCACATCCACAATGTTGATCTGACACTTCCCTTGCTTTATAGTCAGATCAGTGCTCTGGATCTGCCTGGGCACCTGCTCCAGGTGCCATCTTTACTCCCTCCTAAGTGGGACTAAAGATGGCAATGTCATCCAGGTAAGCCACAGCAAACCCTCCTAGTCCTGCAAGCAGCTGGTCGACCAATCGCTGGAAAGTGGCAGGAGCATTTCTCATGCCAAAGGTCATGACGAGGGATTCATACAGCCCGAATAGGGCGTTCCTCACCAAGGGTTTCACAATGTTGTCCACCCAACCTGGGGGATTCTCTGATGTCCCAATACCAGAGATGATATGATGGGTCTCCCTGGATTACCTTCTTTGTGTTTTGGGTAACACATAAAAAGTACCTGTTCAGGGCTTGTGTAGGTCCAGTAGAGCGCATGATGTAGAATCAAACCCATTGATGTTAGTTCCTGTGTATTTTCTGGTGGGATCTTCCTGAAGCGGAGTGGACTATTTTCATATATATTTTTTATCCTAGAGTTGTCCGTGTGCTTCCTGGATGTAATCTGACATTTGTAATTACAGCGCCTCCTTGATCTGCCGGTATAATATTGTTAGATGGTAAGAATTGTATGGCTTGTCTTTCCTCTATACTGGTATGGTGTGGTTCTTTTATGTCTGTCCAAAATGTAATTTAGTTTTTTTTTTTGTTTTCCCCTTTTTTCCTCATATTGACTTATGATGTAGTTTCTCTATGTTCATAAATTAATACTTTGAGGCGTAATCTGCGGAGAATTCCTTTATCTCTACAAAACTGAGTAGCGTCCAGTTTAGTGGGACAGAGTGTTGGTCCCTTTTTGATAGAACACTAATTTCTACCGTGCTTGGCTCAGTGAGAGGTTCACACCTGAGGATGACCTTGGGGGGTATGTTGCCGACCGGCAACAGATTTAACATGGGATTTTTCGTCTGTTGCCAACCGGCAACGGAGGCTTGACTCTGAGCCGTTGCCGATGGGCAACATGTTGCCGATGGGTAACAGGCTTGACTCTGATCTGTTGCCGGTCGGCAACAAATGCATTGGGATTAATTCAAAAATACCCAGAGTCATTGGTGGGGTTCACTCTCTCTATAATGGTCTCTATGGGCCGAGGGGTGGGGCAAATGTTTTTGTGGCGCCACGGGACGCTCGGACGCCGTGGGAGGGGCCAATTTCCGTTACACGGTCCGGAAGCGAACAAGCTCGAAACGGCAAAAAACGCATCCTCAAATATGACTTCTAAAGCGGTCTAGGAGGAAAAAACGTAAAAAAAGCGAACATGTAAATCTGGCTATTTGGACAAAATCAGGCCAAATAGCCGGCTATCACTCGAGGTTTTGTTTTTTTTAAAGTGTATTCTGTTAAACTTCCACATGATGGCACTGCTGTCCATGAGTTTGTTTTTTAACATAGAAATTGTAAAAACACCAGATGGCGCTGCTGCCATTCTAATGTGTTCTACACATTAGACAGTGACAGTATGTTGTCAGTAATATGGTCCTCGAGATATTAGGCCGCAAAGTAAGGTATATATTTGGGTGTCATGCTTGTCTGACAGGCATGACACCCAAATATATACCTTACTTTGCGGCCTAATATCTCGAGGACCAAACATTGCAAGGGGCTCGTGTGACCCCTTAAAATTTAAGTCTGAACCAGGCCGAGCTAATGGGACGTTTACCGCAATTCGGGGTCCCGGGGGAACGACGGAAATGCGCCCCAAAAAGACGGCCATGTTTGAACCTCGATAACTTCTAAAGGCGGGGTCCTCGAGCTTGGGGGATGGTCTCCTTGGAATCGGGGTGAAAAAATCTAGGGGGGTCTATACAGGCATTCCGCTAAATGCTTTAGATTACGAGATATTTGGCTCCAACTGTCACCTGTGGATGTAATTGTGGCTTTTTCCCAACTCTAACCAGTCTGCTCACCAGCGCCCTGTAGGCTGGAATTACACCCACAGGTGTAGCATGAACTGGAAAGATCGACACACTTATTCCTGCGGCAGGACGGTGTCCACCTGAACGACATCGGCACAGACTTGTGGCTGTCTGGTGTTAGCAATGGTGTTGAGCAAGCGCTGGGCCTATTGTAAATTCATGTTTGACATATTATATATTTATTTATACCACTGTTTCAATGACTATAATGTTCAAGGGTTGGGGGTTAGCCTGTGATTTCCATTAACTTTTTATTATATTAAATTTAATAGCTTTGTACTTATATAACCCAGTAACATGGTGTGTTTATTAAAGGGATGGTTGAGTAATACAAGTTAACAAATAAAATAACAGATAATCCCTCCTAATCTGTCTCTATCCCACATGTAATATATCTATATAGATTCTCAGTATACATACACATGTGTATATGTATAATGAGATACATATACATGACACATGCATATATATTATATTTATTACACATGTATTATATTTCACACATATATAATATATTATGTGTGCAATATATATATATATATATATATATATATATATATATATATATATATATATATATATATATATATATATATATATATATATATATATATATATATATATATATATATATATATATATATATATATATAATATATATAGGTGTGTAAAATATATATATATATATATATATATATATATATGTGTAATAAATATATTAATAATAATTTTATTCATTTATATAGCGCTATTAATTTCACAGCGCTTTACATACATTGGCAACACAACACTGTCCCCATTGGGGCTCACAATCTAGGTTCCCTATCAGTATGTTTTTGGAGTGTGGGAGGAAACCGGAGTACCCATAGGAATCCCACGCAAAAACTCCTTGCTGATGTTGTTTTTAGTGGGACTAGAACCCAGGACCCCAGCGCTGCAATACGGCAGTGCTAACCACTGAGGCACCGTGTCGTGCATATATTTAGTACACACACTTTAGTGTGTGTGTTAATATATATTTATATTTTTTATATAGGAGTTAAAGGAATTTCCATGCAACAGGTGCTGTGCAGGGCTTCAATCCTCCTACATATAGCTTGTCAATAGTGCTAATCAGTGGCGTAACTAGAGTGCGATGGGCCCCGGTGCGAAAGTTGGACCTGGGCCCCCCTCCGGACGTTGGTCAGATGAATGGGCACCTGTAGCGTTCTAAATCCTATAAAGGCATATTAATTGCCCCTTCCCCCCCTTCATTATGCAGTAATGTTCCCAATCCTGGTACATATGTCCCCCATACTGGTATATATGTCCCCATCCTGGTATACATGTTCCCCATCCTGGTATACATGGTATATAATGTCCCCATGCTGGTATATATTTATCCAATCCTGGGCCGATCCTAGTAAAAATGTTGCACATCCTGGGCCCATCCTAATATGTCTCCCATCCTGATATATAGTATATGTTCCTCATCCTGGTATATATGTCCCCCATCCTGGTATATATGGTCTGGGACTGTCTCTAATGAATAATTAAAAAAATATAAATAATTTAAAAAAAATTCTACTCATCTTGCCTCTGCTCCCACATCACCAAGTGTCCTCTGTAGCGAGTGCGGAGTGGCCTGCAGCTGACATCAGAGTGCATGCTATAGAGCATGACCGTACTACCATGCGCTGCCCCCAGTTATGGTATGAACGTCAGCTGCCAGCCACTGTGTGCCCTGTACCTTTGGGCCTGGTAACAATCTCTGCGTCTGTGATTGTTACTCCCCTACCTGCTTTCCTCACTCCATCCACCAACTATTGATTGCTGAAGTCAGCTCACGTATTGTAAAGATAAAGCACCCTCCCAGGACATACTGCATCAAATCTACTTCAGGCTATGTGCCCACTTTGCGTTTTTATGTGCAGAAAATCTGCACATAAAAACGCATGTTTGGAACGAAAAAAAGCAACTGAAAAAAACCGAGCATTTTTTATTGCGTGTTTTTTCACCTACCTCTTTTTGAGCGTTTTTTAGTCATGGCGATCATAGGGGTTCAAGCGCTGTACCCCCGCGGTCGCCAGGTCCTGGCTCTCGCTGCCAGGAGGAGTACCCGCGCCGCTCTCGGCAGTTGAACCCTCTAAATGCTGCAATCAATGCAATTGCTGCATTCAGAAGGCAGGGAGAGGCATCGCTTACCCTCCCTGGTGATCAGGTCCCTGTAGTGCAATCACAGGGACCCGATCACTGCCATGGCAACCCTGGGTCATCACCCTGATGACCCCGGTTTACTGAGGCATGGATCGCCCCCCAAACCAGGGCACCTACGTCACCAGAGTTCCCTGCAACAAGGTCCCGTGGTAAAGACCACAAGGCCTAGGTGCAGGAAACCCTGGTGACATCACAAGGTGAACTGAGTTCATGGCGGCGGATCTGCAGGACACCCTGGTGATCCGCAGGCATGAACTCGATTCACCTTGTGATATCACCAGACTTCCCAGAAGCAATGTCCTGCAGTAAAGACTGAGATGAGGAAATGGCTGCAGGGAGCCCCAGTGACGTCAACACACGCAAATGCAATGTGGGAAATACACATGCGTTTTTTCCTGCATTTTTCACTGACTCCATTGAAGTTAATTGGTGAAAAAGCAGGAAAAATACAGAAACAACTGACACGCTGCTTCTTTTTTTCAGCAACAAAAACTGCAAGAAACAGCATGGGCACAGCAAGTCAGGATTCTCAGACTTTGCTGAGATGATTTTTCCTTGCTTTTATCAATTAAAAAAGCAAGGAAAAACGCATGAAAAAAGCGACGTGTGCACAAGGTCTTCTGTGTATGTAGCTGAGCAGTGCACAGTAATTTAGCTGGATTTAGATACAGGACCTGGCTGTGCTGCTTTCATCAAACTGCTGCAAACACTTCCCCACTGCTCACATTGTGCCTGATTCTGTGGGCTGCCCCAATCACCTGATCAGCCTCATCCCACCTCCCTCCCCCCACCAAATCCCAAAGTGTCCAAAGCAGCACCTGAACGGTTTACAGTAAGATAACAGAATGTAAAGAAGGTCAGATAAACTTTCCTGCCATATATACAGCTCACCCCTCTCCACATGGTCGCACATCAGTAAATAATCGATCGGACGCTGTCAGTGACTGCTCAGAGCGATGGAAGGGAGGCAGAGTATATATTATACTGCCATGCCTGAGCTGCTGGGACTGAGAAGTACGGAGTGCTGCCTCACAAACATGCCGGTCAGACCGCACTGCTGCCCTCACCTGATATGTCTCCTGCAGAGGCCGGCACCACAGTGTAATCACATGCAGAGACTGGAGGGGGCGGAGCTCACGCTGCCCGGCCGCTTCTACTGAAAATGCAGGAACAGCCCAGCTCCTCTCACTGACAGGCTGCTGATCTGCAGCGCGGGCCCCTAACCTGCGGGCCCGGTCGCAATCGCGACCCCTGCGACCGCGGTAGTTACGCCCCTGGTGCTAATGTTAGTTTAGAAATTTTTCAAAAGGAATGTGTTCTAAAACTGGAGTAGCAGCCAGCACAGCCAATCATGAGGGAGAGCAAGCTGAGGGCGGTCCTTTGTGTTGCACAAGTCTGGATTTGTCCCTTGCTGCTTCATTTCTGCAGAGAAGAGATCAGTGTTGGAGGAAAATCAAAGGAATGGTAAGTACAGAAATCTTTAAATATTAGTGCCCTAAATAAATGTACATTACAAGTAAAGCTGCAGAGAGCCCAGAGACACTTGTGTCTGAGTAACAGAGTTAAAAGAGAAAGGGCTCCTGTATTGAAATATAGCCACTATCATCCTCGCAATGCTCCTTATCTGCAAGTGTCAGCATTAAGTTATAACCACCATCATTCTGCCTAACCATTTTTATTTCTGGTTTTATTTTCTGTTAACGGGATTAGCATAGGAACCCTTAGTTTTTTTTTTTTCGTTTAGAATGTGTGATTTCTACATTTTGCACAGGGTGTGATTGCAACCACACGCATTATAAAGTTATATTATTTTAGCGCTTCAGGAGAAACTGACACACATATATTCCAAGCAAATGGCACATATATATATTCCTATAATAGAAATGTTTATTCTGGGTCTGCAAAATGACACCTGCTGTATAAATAAGTCTGGAATGGATAACGATGCTCCTTGGTTACTGGCTTTCAGTGATGTGTGCTGGTGTGCAATGAAACGGCCATTATTTAATTTTCTTTTTTTTTTCTCTAGAATTCTGATCTGTCATTGAGCCCACCAGAGGAGACTCTGCCAGTGAGCCAAAAAAGAGGTAGGAGTCTGAGCCTGAGGTTGTGATGTAACATAAATTATTCACTGACATTTTGATATTTATGAATTTCAGCTGCTTCCAGCATGGAGGAGCCCAAGCCGGAGGCCACGCCGGAGCCGACAAAGGCCGAGCCCGAGCCAAAGGCCGAGCCAGAGAATGAAAGTTTTGTACTAAGAGTAAGGTCCTGCTCTTACATCCATGCACAAATTCCTAATTCTCCTCCATACACTTAATCACACATCTCTTTCTGTAGGTACGGGACAGAAAAAGATTCAAAATTTTCTACCATCTAAATGAAGCCATGGAGGCCCAAGACCAAATAATACGAGAGTAAGTATGCACAAAGCTACAGTCAGAATAATTTTACATGGGATCATCTGTCAGGCTGCCACCCTCCTGACAAATCATCCCATGGAGATGGTGGCTAATTGTGGCTGTGCAATTACAGTGACAATTAACAATTGTGAATTGGGGCTGGGACCTCTGGAGCTTCCGTTAGTGGGTTGTGTAAAGACATGTTATAGTATTCTGCATTGTGCAACATTTTTTAATTTTTATTTTTTTCTCTCCACAGACTGAAAACTAAAAAATGAAATTTGTCTGTTTTATTTTCATTTTTTGATAACTTTATTTAAATTTTCAATAAAATGTTTAAAGTTTGACATGTTTGTTTTGTTTTTGTTTTTTTCCCTCTTATTTAATATAAATCATATGCACATATACAAATTTGGGTTCACCAATGCTCTCTATACCTATAAATTGGTATAATATACTTGGTTTTCTCATATATCACACACACACACGTCAATCATTCAGTTTCCCACCACCATAATACCGGTATCTTAACTCATTGTACAATGTATAAAAGAAACAAGAGAAAACGAGTACATTATACCAATGTTCCATTATTATTTATGTAAAAATTCAATATATTACATTACATACATTTTTAAATCAAAGGCAAAAAACATGGGAAACTTTTTGACCACAGACTGGAGTGGATGATATGGGAGATAATACTAATCGCGGCAGACTCCGCAAAACAGACATATGTAGTTCGGGGTCGGTCTCGTTACAATCGGGGTGCAAAACTCTAGGGGGATGTTTACAGCCAAATGCTTTAGATTACGAGATATTTGGCTGCAACTGTCAACTGTGGACTTTGGGGAAAAAAAAAAAATTAATATAATGCAATGAACAAGGGTTGGGTATTTTGTATCTAATTGTGGCTTTCACCCAACTCTAAGTCTATGTGCCCACGGGCGCTTGTACCTGCGGATGTGTCCGCAGGTACGAGCGCATGTTTCCCGCAGCTGCCCGCTGGCATCCGCAGCTATTTTTATTTTTAGCAGCAGGATTCCAGCAGAATAGCTGTGGGTAACATGCAAATTTACACGTGGGTTACCTGCGGACGTCCCAGCCGCTATCTCCATAGTGGAGGGCCGGGACGTCCTCAGGTAAATTCGCATGAATAATTGACAGGCAATTATATGTGCGGAGCGGGATATACACAGATATCCTGCTGCCACACATTCCGCAGCGTGGACACAGCACTCCCCATGTCCCATAACATATAACATGGGGAGTGCCTGTACATGCTAAAACCTGCGGATTTATCTGAAAAATCCAGATAAATCCGCAGGTTTTCCGCTGAAAAATCCACGGGAATATTGTCCCGTGGGCACACAGCCTAAGCGGACAGGGCGAGAGCGCCCTCTAATCTGGAATAACTCCCAAAGTAGTACCTAAATTTGTGGCCTTATATCTCGGAGGTAAAGCATCGCGTGGGGTCATGTGACCCCTTAAAATTTAAATCAGAATCAGGGCAAGCTAATGGGATAGATGGCTTAGTGCGGGGTCCACCAAAAACGACGAAAATGCGCCCCAAAGGGACGTCCCAATTTGAACCCTGATAACTTCTAAAGGCGGGGTCCTAGAGCTTCGGGGATGGTCTCGTTGGAATCGGGGTGAAGAAATCTAGGGGGGTCTATGCAGGCATTCCGCTAAATGCTTCAGTTTACGAGATATTTGGCTCCAACTGTCACCTGTGGATGTAATTGTGGTTTTTACCAAAATAACCAGTCTGCTCACCAGCGCCCTCTAGTCTGGAATTACACCCACAGGTGTAGCTTACTTTGCGGCCTCATATCTCGAGGACCAAACATTGCAAGGGGGTCGTGTGACCCCTTAAAATTTAAGTCTGAACCAGGCCGAGCTAATGGGACGTATACCGCAATTTGGGGTCCCCGGGGAACGACGGCAATGCGCCCCAAAAAGACGGCCATGTTTGAACCCCGATAACTTATAAAGGCGGGGTCCTAGAGCTTCGGGGATGGTCTCGTTGGAATCGGGGTGAAGAAATCTAGGGGGGTCTATACAGCCATTCCGCTAAATGCTTTCGTTTGCGAGATATTTGGGTCCAAAGGAAACCCACTGTCAGATGTAGGCTATATATTCAATGTTTAGTTTTTTTTTGTTAATGCTGTGATAGCCGGTTATTTGGACATCAATGAGAGTGATAGCCGGTTATTTGGACATCAATGAGAGTGATAGCTGGCTATCGTATGTTAAATAGTAATAGCGCCACCTAGTGTCACAGACAGGCATGACACCCAAATATATACCTTAATTTGCGGCCTAATATCTCGAGTACCAAACATTGTTAGGGGGTCGTGTGACCCCTTAAAATTTAGGTCTGAACCAGGCCGAGCTAATGGGAGGTATACCGCAATTCGGGGTCCCCGGGGAACGACGGCAATGCGCCCCGAAAAGACGGCCATGTTTGAACCCCGATAACTTCTAAAGGCGGGGTCCTAGAGCTTCGGGGATGGTCTCGTTAGAATCGAGGTCTATACAGGCATTCCACTAAATAAGACAGAGGCCCATATTGGGGAGAAGACAGAGGCCCATATTGGGGAGAAGACAGAGGTCCATATTGGGGAGAAGACAGAGGTCCATATTGGGGAGAAGACAGAGGCCCATATTGGGGAGAAGACAGAGGCCAATATTGGGGAGAAGACAGAGGCCCATATTGGGGAGAAGACAGAGGCCCATATTGGGGAGAAGACAGAGGCCCATATTGGGGAGAAGACAGAGGCCCATATTGGGGAGAAGAGACGATTGCATTTTTCGTGTTAAAGTTTATTAATTCATGTTGTGCTTTTTTTCCCCATTTTAGGTCCAATACCAGGTGAATATTGTCTTATAAATGTACTGTTAACTATTTCTATTCTAGCTATAGGGACAAACTGGAGGTAATAAACGGCAGTGATGAAATTATTCTGACAAATGGAGGTTTGAATGGCATCGCCAATGACTACTAGTCAGATGTCTGAGCCGTTGTATTTCCCTCATGCCTAGTCTCTATAACTAGAATTCAAATAAACTTTACAAAATAAAAATGCGCCAGAGGATACAGCCGTGCCAGAGGATACAGCCGTGCCAAAGGATACAGCCCACAACAGTGTCAGGTAAAATCATGCAGCCCACCCTGCCCTGTCTGCACCGAGAACCCGCCGGCCGGGCACCAGTTTGCGCCAAGAGCCAGCTGCAAAGGCCCCAAAAAACTCGTATTGTTTGTGGCCCTTGAATATTGCAGTGGGCCAGCATTGCTCTAAATGTCTCTGTGAAGATAGCCAGAGAACAAGAATAATACTCACACCCTACCACCACAACTGCATTCCACCTAAGACCATCTTAGGCCCTGTGCCCACGCTGTGTTTGATGCTTTTTTTTTTATGCAGATTTTGAGAATCTGCATCAAAATCTGCATATCTATCCTGAGGGCAGTAAAGTCTGACAGGTCTCATGTGCTGTGCTCACGTTGCTTTTTTTCCCCTTAAATTATATATAATTGGTATACATTATTTCATTGGAGCTTTGATACAGGCGTGGGGGAGGGGCGGAGTGGAGATGCAAGGCTCCGGTCTTAATACAGAGCCCAGTGATTATTCCTCCTATCCTCCCCTCCCCCACTCTTCACCGTGCCTGAAGTTATATTACATACAGCAGTACTGGTCATATTGCCCTCATGACGGCCATAGGTCCTGCACACTGACGTCATCCATGTGACATCCGTGTGCACGGACCTGATCAATAACCGCATGTGCGGCTACGCATGTCAGCGATATTGTTGTGCAGTGAAAAAAACTGTAAAATATGAGAATATATATGTGTGTGTGTAATTAATATATATATATATATATATATATATATATATATATATATATATATATATATATATATATATATATATATATATATATATATATATATATATATATATATATATATATATTATACATATATATATATACATTACATATATATACATTACTCAAACAACCATCATTATATAAAACAATGGAAAGAGATTCATGCAAAAAAAGATTTTTTTTTAATAAAGATATTTGTGAAAAAAAATATACAAATAAACAAACATCAAGGAGACACATTCCTATGAGGGACGAAAATGCATACAAATGTATTTTGAAACAATTTCTCAAGAATTGAGCCATAGGGTAAATACTCCGCCAGTACACTTGCGCTGGCGGGGTATATGCACCACTCGTAGTAACATGCAAGAAAGGAGAACACTCGAGTGTATATGCAAATGGAAATTTATTTATTATCAAAAGAGAGACATACGCAAGACAGCATTGAAAGGGGAGTTAAAAACTACCACTGAATCAAGGGGGGGCATATATTGTGATAAAAAATGTACATATAGTTATCAATAGTCGTGGGAGAGGTGAACATATAAAGCTATTCTATTAAACCAAAAAATAGGTGTAATATATTGATAATATCTATTGTTCACACTCTCTACTAGTCGTGGGAGAGGCATGCGGTTTAAAACAATGAGGAGACAATTAGCCGTGGGAGGAGAGGTGCTGAATGTTTTACAATTCTCTGATCGTGAGAATGAGGGTAAAGCTGGGGTCACACATAACGACAACGACGTCGCTGCAACGTCACCATATTCTGTGACGTAGCAGCGACCATAGATGATCGTTAGTAAGCTGTCAAACATGTTATAAAAAGCAGCGACGGAGCAGCGATCATAGCGACGTCGACGGTCGTTGTGTGCTTTCAGACGTAGCGTAGCGTCCCTGCTGCGGTGTCAAACAAAAGGATTATCAGCTTATCAGCATGGCGCAGCGGGATAGCAGCGTTCAAAAAAATGACCTGGAGCATTGAGGTCCGAGCAACGATTTCGCAGCAGGGGTCTGATCGTTATGTGTCACACATAGCGACGTCGCTGTTGAGGTCGCTGCAACGTCACAGAATATGGTGACGTTGCAGCGACGTCGTTGTCGTTATGTGTGACACCAGCTTAAGAGTATGCAAAAGGATAATCAAACACACTGGGGTAGGTGGGATGTATCAATACTCTATTCAACTGACAATTGCAGTATATATAATAGTAAAGCCCAACCCCACCCAGGTATGTAAAAAACCATATCAGCAGTTTCCAAATAATGTATTTGCTCAGTGCTGCTGTGTTGCACAATTAAAACTAACAGATCAGAATGAATATACCAAAGTGCATCATTAATTGTATATTACTTATTTAATAAACTCAAACTATTTAATAATGAAAGTATACCGCAAGGTGGAAAAATATTACACATCCACCCCAATAGGTAAAGCTTATACATGTTCTTAATGTCATTTATAAATGAATTCATGCAGATTTTGTTTTTCTTCTTTAGGTTATCCACTGTAGATGAGCCAATTACTCTTCCTAATGTGATTGAAGCAGCTAGGTAAGAACTATTTACCAGATTTCTAAACACATTCGTAACAGCTTTATAGTAAAGGAAACTTCTGGTGTCAATAATCGCTCTACTATTTTCTTGCCTCTTCCAGTTCAAGAGCCAATATGCCCCTGCGGAAAAAGTTAACGGCGTCCGGATTTCATCAGAAGCATGACTTGGAATCACCAATTTTAGTCGGCTTTAAAGGATATCTAAACAAAACATATGCAGAATCATCCATAGAACTGATAGTGTCATTTTTATCAGTTTGCTTGTATTTGATGAATCCTTACAGATGTGAGGCCTAATGTATGATCATGTGTTTAATTTTAGATGCAAAATGTTTCCCGCTTCCTCATTTGGGTTTAAAAAAAAAAAAGATCACTTTGTACTTCCTAAAGGACTTCAATGCTACGAAAACATTTTTTTGTTCGCTTGAAATGTTGAACACAAGTGAAGAAACAATTAGAAAGTATATCGGCCACCTGCGGATTTTTACAAATTTTTTACTCTCAGCTGACTACCCCAACGACATGGCGAAACAAAAAATGCCATTGATCCCTTTGAAGAGACTCGAACGGTCATCGAAAAGAAAATCTACCAAAAGCTTTCTAAAAGCAAAAATAGGTGGTAAGTAGCTCAAGTTTATCCTACAGCTTTACTATCATGGGGATGGAAAATGCCATAAAAACACATGGGGAAAAGTGGATTGATTATCATAAGTTTAGATTTAATTATTACTTGTGCTGCCATGCAATACTGGAACAAAATAGTATTTAACTCTTAGCATAAGCAAATCAATTCAACATATCCTAACGTGCTAAAATGAGGTCATGCTCATGCATGCATTAAGGTGGCATTTATTCAGTTCCATTATGGGATCAGTAAAACAGAAACCCCTAGGAAAAAAAACAGATCTGTCTAATCATGGAAACCAAAAATTCCAAATGCATCTCATGGGCTAATTTAAAAAAAAAAGAAAATGAACCTATAACATAACTACTTTTATCACTCACAGGTTGGATCCCACGCCTCTCACGATGGCTGATTGTTGCAGAGTTTTGACACTGGCCAAACCGCACGTTACCAACATCTTCCAAAGAGCACGAATGAATATGGAGATGAGTGACAAAGAGAAGACCCTGGCCTGTTATTACCTTGAAGCTGTTCTTGTATATAAGCATCTGCGTACACCTTCTGCAGCCCAAAATCTAACAGTAGGCGTCTTATAATTAACCAACTTGGCATATTGCTAACAGATATGTTGCTTCACCATATCTGATGTCTTTTTTATGTTCCTCCTTTTAAAGGTAAAAGAATGGATGGAGCGGACGCAATTAGAGCTCGATGGACAGTTAGTCACTATTATAAAGACTGAAAAAAATATTATTATACTGCAGGATGAGGATGAGCAGGTGAGTGTTAAAAATGCATAACACTGTGCTGTATGTGTTCTTCAAGTTCTTGCCATTGGCAATCATGTTTTTAACACTGTTTGCCTTTGACAGAATTTCCGTACATACTTTGAGACGATCAGGCAGACTAAGCAGCCTAAGGATGGAAACACGGTGCCTCAATTCTTTGTGGGCTCCAAGGGACAACGAATATTGAACTCCAGCCAAGACATGGAGCGCTTTCAAGAGAAATGAGTGGTAAATAAAGCCTTCATTGTCTAATCTACAAAGCATGTATCAATACTAACAAATGCTTTTATCCTCAGGTATGAGCTGCCCATAATACCATGGAAGATGGCAACAAAAGCCTTCAAAAACTGGGCTTCAGAAAGTCTCTCACAGCTGGATAGAGATTTGGCCAAGGCATACGTGTACTTTGACCAACAACCAGACACTGTGGATACATTTCAATTGGCTGCAGGAATGCTAATTGTGGCTACGCAGGAGGGAAGAAATCTAGCAGGAACCTCCGGGTATGAAACCTACAGGCAATCTTGAACATCCATCTTTTCATAGCTTGAGAGTTTTTCAGTTTATAATTTACCTGTCTCTAACTTCACAGATGTACAATGCCCAAGAGGAGGAGGATCGAAGAATAAGAAGGTGGTGAGGAACACAGTGATGCGGAAGAGACGGAAGGCACCAGGTAGGAGGCCTCACTTTATCCCCAGGCATCCCAACATCCATATTTTAATAGCATTAGACTCAAGTAATGATACCTTGTAGTGTACGATTAGTACCAAAATCTTGGTTAAGTAGTCAGTAGGGAACCGCACCATTTTCAGTTTATTATAACTTACTTTTTTTTTTACTTTCCTTTCGCATCAGAGAAGGCAATGAGGGCCAGACTGGTGAGGAAGAAATCGTCGAAGTGACTGATGAACAGATGGACAAAACTTAAAAAGAGTTCTATTTCAACAGTCTACTTGATGAGTACCCTGTAGAAGTGGACAAGCAACCACCATCCCTACTCATCTGCAGGCAATACACTCGGCACTATGCAAAGTACTGTCAGGATAAATGGAGGCGGAAGCAGTACAATTTAAGGGTTTTCAGATGCTGCTGGTAAGTTGTGTAGATAATAAAAAAATATAATAAATTTTATATTTTAATTTGAAAGCTGTCTAGTTAATGGCATTGTATTCTATGGGATATGATTCCTGAATATTTTATTTTACTTTGTTTTTTCCCCCTCCCTTGTAGATCATTTCAAGCACATCCCCAACTTCGAAGATTTGACTGGCTATATGGGAACACAACAGTGGGACATCAATGTACCTGGCCTAGATGATATCCAGTGTGCATGGAAACCTCGACCAAGAAGAGGGGATCAAGACAACAGTGCCAAACTTGATTTGGTGGAATCACAAGACTGGAAAGGCCTACTAATTACAGATGATCCACAGAAGGGTCAAACACTGTACACCACTCATGGTTTTAAAAAGGGGGACATTGTATGTGATTACCATGGAGTGCTTAGAGAAGGAGGAGAGGCCGAACATTTACAGTCAACCCTGAGTGAGCACGAATGCTATATGTATTTCTTTGTCGCTCTATTGGGAGACCCAGACAATTGGGGTGTATAGCTACTGCCTCCGGAGGCCACACAAAGTATTACACTTAAAAGTGTAAGGCCCCTCCCCTTCTGCCTATACACCCCCCGTGGGATCACGGGCTCCTCAGTTTTCATGCTTTGTGCGAAGGAGGTCAGACATCCACGCATAGCTCCACTGTTTAGTCAGCAGCAGCTGCTGACTATGTCGGATGGAAGAAAAGAGGGCCCATACTAGGGCCCCCAGCATGCTCCCTTCTCACCCCAGTTTTGTCGGCGGTGTTTGTTAAGGTTGAGGTACCCATTGCGGGTACGGAGGCTGGAGCCCACATGCTGCTTTCCTTCCCCATCCCCTTAGGGCTCTGGGTGAAGTGGGATCTTATCGGTCTCCAGGCACTGAGGCCGTGCTCCATCCACAGCCCCTGGGAATCTGCTGGACATGGAGCGGAGTATCCTCAGGGACATGGCCCTGCTACGTTGAGGTACTCTGTGTCCCCGTGGGGACCGCGCACAGACACACAGCAGCACTGCTGGGTGTGTTAGTGCGCCAGGGATGGCGGCGCTGCCCGCACTGGTGCCATCGCACACTACAGCGTGCTGGGTGTGTTAGAGTATTGGGGGACTGTCGCGCTAACCGCCGCTGCCATTTTTATCTCAGGCGCGGCTGGGACTTGTGGTGCGCCGGGGACTTCCGCGCCGACCAGGGCTTATATGCCGGGCCGCGCTTATCACTCTAGTCCCCGGCTTTTGCGGCCTTCTCTCACTTCGTTACCGCCCACTGGCCTGCCAGTCAGGGTAAGGGCGTGACGCTGCACAGCACGGCAGCGCTGAGAGATGGAGCATGCTTTGCATACTCCACCCCTCTCACTGTACACAGTGTGAAACCGGATTCCCGCACTTTCTGGGGCACGCCCACGGCCTCCTCCTCTACACAGGACGCCGGCAGCCATTCATGTCAGTTTTTTTTTTCTGTGACTGAGAAAAGAGACAAGTTTGGGAAGACCCTGGCAGGGATTCGGGTGGTCACACAACCGCTGTGTGCGGGCGGTAAGCAGCACCTGTGGTGCTGACTCCACTAGTGCCGACATGCACATATAGATATATGCTTGTACGCTATACATTGCACTGTTCGGTCGCACTTTTGTATTTTGGCTATATACCCTCCTTGATTGTTCGGGGGAGATAACAGCATATCGTCTGTGAAAAACAAGAGTGCAGAAGCACAGGTTTTCTATGCAGCCTGTACAGCATGTACGGCTATACTGCCGGCAGGTTCCACGGACCCCAATTGTATGCAATGCACGGCCCTTGTGGAACTTACTCAGCCGGAGTCTCTGCTAATGGTCCAGGTGGTGGGGACGGAGTTTGCAGTATCTACTTCAGACTTTCTGAGACTATGGCTAAGATACTAGAAGCCTTGCAGTCCAGACCGGTCCCTCAGACCATGGGCTCTGTTGATTCATTGCCCCTGGTCCCCCCCCCCCCAGTTGGTACAACAAGGTGCTCCTGGAGTGTCTCAGGGATCCCAGGGTGAGGGGTCTGACTCGGACCGCAGTCCCAGACCCCCTAAGCGACCTCGCTGGGAGCATCCCTCGACGTCACAGCATCATTCAGGGTCTCAGCATGGGGACTCTCTCTATGATAAGGCGGAGGTATCTGATCAGGATTCTGATCCTGAGAACGTTCTCTACCTGGATACACCTGACTGTGACACCGTAGTGAACGATCTTACGGCGTCCATCAATCATATGTTGGTTATTTCTCCCTCAGCTCCTACGCCTGAGGAGTCAGCTTCTCAGCAGGAGAAGTTCCGTTTCAGGTTCCCCAAGCGTACATTGAGTACGCTTTCTGGATCACTCTGACTTCAGGGAGGCACCACCAGGCTTCTCCAGATATCGTTTTTACCTTAAGGATACACGTTATCTCTTCCCCTCTGACGTTGTCAAGGGCTGGGTTCAGTGTTCCAATGTGGACCTCCTATCTCCAGCGGCTAAATCCTTAGTTGCAGTGGAAGATATGGCTTCACTCAAAGATGCCACTGACAGGCAGATGGAGCTCTGGTTGGAATCCATCTATGAAGCTATTGCCGTGTCTTTGCTCCAGCTTTCGCAGCCGTCTGGGCGCTCCAAGCGGTCTCAGCGGCTCAAGCGCAAATTGAGGCAGTCACACGTATGTCTGCGTCGCAGGCTGCGTCTTTAACATCTCAAACGTCAGCGTTTGCGTCATACGCCATTAATGCTGTCCTGGACTCGGCGAGCCGGAAGGTGGTTGCGTCCAACAATTCAGTGGTAATACGCAGAGCCTTGTGGTTGCGGGAATGGAAGGCAGATTCTGCTTCCAAAAAGTGCCTAACCAGTTTGCCATTCTCTGGCGACCGCTTGTTTGGTGAGCGACTGGATGAAATCATCAAACAATCCAAGGGAAAGGATACATCCTTTCCTCAGGCTAAACCGATCATACCCCAACAGAGGAGGGGACAGTCGAGGTTTCGGTCCTTGCGGGGCGCAGGCAGGTCCAATTCTCCTCGTCCAAAAGGCCTCAGAAGGATCAGAGGAACTCCAACGCGTGGCGGTCTAAATCACGCCCTAAAAAGACTGCCGGAGGTGCCGCTACCAAGGCGGCTTCCTCATGACTTACGGCCTCCTCACACCGCATCCTCGGTCGGTGGCAGGCTCTCCCGCTTTTGCGACACCTGGCTGCCACAAGTAAAAGACCGTTGGGTGAGAGACATTTTGTCTCACGGTTACAGGATAGAATTCAGCTCTCGTCCTCCGACTCGATTCTTCAGAACATCTCCGCCTCCCGAGCGAGCCAAGGCTCTGCTGCAGGCGGTGGGCATTCTGAAGGCAGAAGGAGTGGTGGTCCCGGTTCCTCTTCAGCAACAGGGTCACGGTTTCTACTCCAACCTGTTTGTGGTTCCAAAGAAGGACGGGTCCTTCTGTCCTGTTTTGGACCTAAAACTATTCAACAAACACGTAAGGACCAGGCGGTTCCGGATGGAATCCCTCCGCTCCGTCATCGCCTCAATGTTCCAAGGAGATTTCCTAGCATCGATCGATATCAGGATGCTTATCTCCACGTACCAATTGCTCCAGAGCATCAGCGCTTCCTGCGCTTCGCCATAGGAGACGAACACCTTCAGTTCGCGGCACTGCCGTTCGGCCTGGCGACAGACCCAAGGGTTTTCACCAAGGTCATGGCTACAGTAGTTGCGGTCCTCCACTCTCAGGGTCACTCAGTGATACCCTACTTAGACGATCTGCTGGTCAAGGCACCCTCTCAAGAGGCTTGCCAACACAGCCTCAACGTTACTCTGGAGATTCTCCAGAGTTTCGGGTGGATCATCAGTTTTCCAAAGTCAAATCTGACACCGGTCCAATCGCTGACATATCTTGGCATGGAGTTTCTTACTCTTCCAGCGATAGTGAAGCTTCCGCTGGACAAACAGCGGTCACTACAGACAGGGGTACAATCACTCCTTCAAGGTCGGTCACACCCCTTTAGGCGCCTCATGCACTTCCTGGGGAAGATGGTGGCAGCAATAGAAGCAGTCACTTTCGCGCAGTTTCACCTGCGTCCTCTTCAATGGGACATCCTACGCAAGTGGGACAGGATGCCGACGTCCATAGACAGGAACGTCTCCCTCTCTCAAGCAACCAAAGCTTCCCTTCGGTGGTGGCTTCTTCCCACCTCATTATCGAAAGGGAAATCTTGCCTAACCCCATCCTGGGCGGTGGTCACGACGGACGCGAGTCTGTCAGGGTGGGGAGCGATCTTTCTCCACCACAGGGCTCAGGGTACGTGGACTCAGTAAGAGTCCTCACTTCAGATCAATGTTCTGGAGATCAGGGCAGTGTATCTTGCCCTAAAAGTGTTCCAACAGTGGCTGGAAGGCAGGCAGATCCGAATTCAGTCGGACAACTCCACAGCGGTGGCTTACATCAACCACCAAGGTGGGACACGCAGTCGGCAAGCCTTCCAGGAAGTCCGGCGGATTCTGCTGTGGGTGGAAGCCACAGCACCCACCATATCCGCAGTTCACATCCCGAGCGTAGAAAACTGGGAAGCAGACTTTCTCAGTCGCCAGGGCATGGATGCAGGGGAATGGTCCCTTCACCCGGACGTGTTTCAGGAGATCTGTTGCCGCTGGGGGATGCCGGACGTCGACCTAATGGCGTCTCAGCACAACAACAGGGTCCCGGCATTCATGGCGCGGTCTCACGATCACAGAGCTTTGGCGGCAGACGCCTTCGTTCAGGATTGGTCGTAGTTTCAACTCCCTTATGCGTTCCCACCTCTGGCACTGTTGCCCAGAGTGTTACGCAAGATCAGGTCCGACTGCCGCCGCGCTATCCTCGTCGCTCCAAAATGGCCAACGAGGTCGTGGTACCCGGATCTGTGGCATCTCACTGTAGGCCAACCGGGGGAACTATCAGACCGACCAGACTTGCTGTCTCAAGGGTCGTTTTTTCCTTCAGAATTCTGCGACCCTCAACCTGATGGAGTGGCCATTGAGTCCTGGATCCTAGCATCTGCAGGGTTATCTCAAGGGGTCATTACCACTATGAGACAGGCCAGAAAACACACATCTGCCAAGATCTACCACAGAACGTGGAAGATATTCTTATCTTGGTCCTCTGCTCAGGGAGTTTCTCCCTGGCCAATTGCCTTGCCTACTTTCTTTCCTTCCTGCAATTCGGTTGGAAAAAGGTTGTCGCTCGGTTCCCTTAACGGACAAATCTCAGCGCTCTCTGTATTTTTTTTCAGAAGCGCCTAGCAAGACTACCTCAGGTACGCACGTTCCTGCAGGGGGTTTGCCGCTTAGTCCTTCCTTACAAACGACTGTTAGAACCCTGTGATTTGAACAGGGTGCTGATGGTTCTGCAGAAACCACAATTCGAGCCTATGAGGGATTTTTCTCTCTCACGCCTTTCGCAGAAAGTGGTTTTCCTAGGAGCAGTCACTTCACTTCGGAGAGTGTCTGTCGGGGCAGCATTGTCGTGAAAAGTCCCCTTCCCGGTGTCTCACCAGGTCAAGGGGTTCTGCGTCCGGTTCCGTAATTTCTCCTTAAGGTGGAATCCCCCCTTTCATCTCAATCAGGGTATCCGTACCCTCTGTTTGTCTTCATCCAGTTCACCAATGTGAAAAGGATTTGCACTTGATTAGATCTGGTGAGAGCACTCAGACTCTTCATCGATCGTACGGCGTCCCTGCGCCGCTCGGAAGCACTCTTGTCCTTGTCGCTAGCCAGCGTAAAGGGTTACAGGCTTCCAAATCAAGACTGGCTCGGTGGTTCAAGGAACCAATTCTCTAGCTTATCGTTCTGCTGGGCTTACGGTTCCCTCAGGGCTGAAGGTCCATTCTACCAGAGCGGTGGATGCGTCCTGGGCTTGAGGCACCAGGCTACGGCTCAGCTTGTGTGTCAGGCGGATACCTGGTCCAGCCTCCACACTTTCACGAAACACTGTCAGGTGCATACCTATGCTTCGGCGGATGCCAGCATAGGCAGACGAGTCCTTCAGGCGGCGGTTGCCCACCTGTAGAAAGGGGCCGTTTTACGGCTCTATTACGAGGTATTATTTTACCCACCCAGGGATTGCTTTTGGACATCCCAATTGTCTGGGTCTCCCAATAGAGCGACAAAGAAGAAGGGAATTTTGTTTACTTACCGTAAATTCCTTTTCTTCTAGCTCTAATTGGGAGACCCAGCACCCGCCCCTGTTTTTTTGTATACACATGTTGTTCATGTTGAATGGTTTCAGTTCTCCGATATTCCTTCGGATTGAATTTGCTTAAACCAGTTTATTGGCTTTCCTCCTTCTTGCTTTTGCACTAAAACTGAGGAGCCCGTGATCCCACGGGGGGTGTATAGGCAGAAGGGGAGGGGCCTTACACTTTTAAGTGTAATACTTTGTGTGGCCTCCGGAGGCAGTAGCTATACACCCCAATTGTCTGGGTCTCCCAATTAGAGCTAGAAGAAAAGGAATTTACGGTAAGTAAACAAAATTCCCTTCTTTTTCAAGAGTCGTGGAAAGTCCTTGTGCTTGGATGGCAGGGAGGCTCCTTGCAGTTGTCATCCAGCT